>NC_136069.1:205834450-205839450 GCF_964261635.1 Lissotriton helveticus
AAACGGGAATAATATAGCTCTCTTCTCACCGTTGGGTAGCAGTAATAATGTAAGCGGCCCCGTCTCAGAGGGTGATGACATAGCAAATATCCCTGCATGAAAAGAACAATGAATGAGTCGAAAATCAACTTCTGATACAGGAGTTCACGAAACCCACGACAGGCATCCTTTCTCACCTAAGAGTACGCAGCCAGTGGCCGCGTAGAGGT
The DNA here is from genome assembly GCF_964261635.1 of Lissotriton helveticus. Classification (NCBI taxonomy): domain Eukaryota; kingdom Metazoa; phylum Chordata; class Amphibia; order Caudata; family Salamandridae; genus Lissotriton; species Lissotriton helveticus. Next base: position 205,834,660 of record NC_136069.1, read on the forward strand.
GTGCCTCGTTATGATAACGTGGTAATATATATCTGCAAAAGACATCAGTATAGCAAATAAATGCTCACAAAGCTGTAGCGTAATCACCAATCAAAATTATAGCGTGACTGCGAAGAATAATCCTCTCCTTTGTGACTCTTCCATAGTTCGACTCGTGTCTCCCCAAACGTAACAGGATTGCCATGTACAAGCCGTCTCACAGGCGTGTTCAAATATGTTTACATGGTGACTAGATTCACCCAGGATAAACAAACGACGGACAGTGATTGTGCTCTTGTGAAACACACAAACGCTCGAAAGTGGGTAAACGAAAAGACTCCACTAGTTAATCTTAATATATTGTCATTGTTGATGCGTGTTAAAGTCCTAGTTGCCCATCTGGAGCTAGGCCACTATCATGAGTATAAAATAGAGCAGCACATTTTAAAATACGTGAACTAGAGCTCTTGAGTAGCCCTTGGGAAAAACTCACTGCCTGTCACTTATGTACAGACTAGGAGTAGTTCGAAGATGTCTTTGTGGACCACTTTTTATATTCTTTAAGGGGTGAGAAGTCTGTTATCATCTCATGCCACCCCATGCCACTTCTCCTACCTGCGTCACTTATGGGATTGTGCTTCTTACTACTTTCTCCATACATCTGTGCATCCCTTCCTGTAACTCTGGCACATAAGCTAGGTGAAAGGTCATGCCTCTTAGACTGGGCGACTGTCGTAAATTTGCATCAGATAGCAGAAAAATTTGTTATTGTGTAAAGGGATTTTATTTATATGTATATACCAATCTGTACGTCCTGTTGCCACATCCATCACTCCAGCTTGACGTAGCTGTGGTGGGCAAGCTCCCCTTTTCTCATGCACAGTCTCAGGATGTGGTCTATTGTATGTTGAAAGAACAGTGGGGATGTTGAACTTTCACGTTCGTGAACTTGGCGCACGGGTAGGGTTGGGGCTCATGGAGCAAGAGGCCTCACAGAGAGTGGAGCTGAATAAAAGAATTCAAAAGAAATTGCCACGGTCTCTTCATTGTGAGCCATTTTATTTTGAAATTGCTTGCTGTAAATTGCAGAAAAAAATAATCACTTTCATTTATCGTTTTTAGTAATACATAATATAAAACTAACTTTATGAAGTATTTAGTATAACAGAAGGACTGCAAATAAATAACAGAAAACATTTTTCAAATTATCTTCAAGTGTACAACATAGTTCCCCTTACAAATTAACAACTCACCTTTTTAAAAGTAGCAGAAGTGTTAGTACTGTGTAAATCAAACACCAGAAATTCACCACTAAAAATTCCTCACAAATGTACCTCAGACAGTAGTATCACAAAATGGCTGTGGTTTCCTCTCATTTGACATATATACATAACCAATTAACTTTCATCACACACAAATACAAAACCAAAGTAACATTTTAATTGGTTCTAAATTTCAACACTTTCAAATGTGTTTTCCCCATGCAATTTTCCATAGGACATTTACATACGTCTACAGCCTGAATGGCTGAACGGAATTACACCAAACTTGGCAAAATGGTACATCAAACCTAAGAGGTCAGGAAGGATCTACTATGCCCCCTTATGGTCATTTCCCCCTTCGCTTTGGCCTCCTCTTGTCTCTCAATCCTACCGAGGGACAAGATGGCGGCCGCTACGGACTGTTTGGAATGTTGACAGACGCCGGAGAACCAATCAGCTTCGCAAAGCTCCGTAACGCGAAAAGTACGCGAAGCGGAGCGCTGTTACAGATATATATCTTTTTTTGAACGTTAATTTCTCAAAATCCACTGGAGCACATATATTGAGACCTAGCAAAGGCACATCGGGCTACCAGTCCCTAATATTTTGCCAAGTTTCGTGCAAATCCATTCAGCCGTTCGATTATTATTATTTTGTTTTTTTTTTGCCCCGCGGGGCCCTTTTAAAACCTCCACATCAAACCTAGGGGGTCAGCGAGGATCTACTATGCCCCCTTATAGTTATTTCCCCCTTTGTTTTGACCTCCTCTTGTCTCTCGATCCTACCGAGAGACAAGATGGCGGCCGCTACGGACTGTTTGGAATGTTGACAGACGCCGGAGAACCAATCAGCTTCGCTTCACAAAGCTCCGTTGCGCGAAAAGTCCGCGAACCAGTGCGCTGCCCGGTCCGCTGTTACAGATATATATCTTTTTTTAAACGTTAATTTCTCAAAATCCACTGGAGCACATATATTGAGACCTACAAAAGGCACATCGGGCTACCAGTCCCTACAATTTTGCCAAGTTTCGTGCAAATCCATTCAGCCGTTCGGGCTAAAAGTGAGGCCAACCGCCCTATGGAAAACTCAATGTTAAAAACACGTTTTGGGACCCCCCTTTTTTCTCGGCCCCCACTGGACGAACCCCCCCCAAATTTTCAAGGGCTGCTCAGAAACAAAATGTGCCATTTTCCTGAAAATTTCAGCCAATTCCGTCCACAAACGCCAAAGTTATTAGACATAGAATTTTCAAAAAACCCATAGAGAAAAAATCCTAACTATATATACCTACTGGCGACCGCCAGTAGGTAATATATATATATTTATTTTAAACATTTGTAGAGCGCGGCTGACACCTTGCAGGTTTCCTGGCGCTGGCGAATACTCTTACCTCGGGGGAACAGCAGCACGGAGCATGGAGGAAGGGGATTTTCTAAGGGAATAACCACGTCTTAATGCGTTTCCTGAAGGGGAGGAGCTGTGATATTTGACGGATATCAGGAGGCAGACTGTTCCACAGTTTAGCCGCTGCGACTCTGAAAGATCTGCCCCCCGTCCTGACTTTGTTGTATTTGGGAACAATCACCAGGCGGGCTGAAGCAGAGCGTAGAGTTCTGGAAGGGATATACCATGTGAACATGGCCTGCAGAGGTTTAGGTCCCGCTCCGTGGAGCGCTTTAAACACAAGGCAGAGGGACTTGAAGGCCACACGTTGCTTAAGCGGAAGCCAGTGTAGTTCAGCTAGGGCCGCTGTGGCGGAAGATCTCCTAGTCCAGCCTAGAACTAATTTGGCTGCGGCCGACTGAACTCTCTGAAGTCGGTCAAGCAGGGCAGCTGGGGACTCAAGTAGCAGCGCGTTGCAGTAGTCCAGGCGACTGAGGATGGTACACCTGACTATCTACTCCCGAGCTTGAGCGGGTAACAATGGCATAATTTTGCGTAGGGAATGTATGAGAGCTGTGCAAGTTCCCACCGTCTTTGCAACTTGGGTTTCAGTGTTCATTTTATCATTCAGTGTGGCCCCTAGATTGCGAACCGATGTAACTGGCCGAGGTTTATCTGTCGATTCCGGGGGCCAGAAGTCGCAGGGGAATTGCCGGGGGATGCGGCTTCCTGCACAGTACAGAACCTCCGTTTTGGAGGAGTTAAATTGCAGCGAGTTAGTGTGTAGCCACCCAGCCGTCTCCCTTAAGCAGTCGTGAAAGGCTGCCAGGGGGGTAGTCTTCTCCCTCCCACTAGAGAATGAGCTGGGTGTCATCCGCGTAATTGATTGTCTTTAGCCCGTGTGCCTTTATTAACGTGATCAGGGGTCTAAGATACACGTTAAAAAGAATGGGGCTGATGGAGGAGCCCTGAGGCACCCCGTGGGGGACCGGAGAGAAAGTAGATTGATAAGGGGGGAGAGATACCGCCTGTCTCCTGTCCCGTAGGAAGGAGTGGAACCAGAGAAGGGCAGTGCCGTCAATCCCCGCCGCCTGGAGTCTCTCCAACAGGACCCCATGGTTGACCGTATCAAATGCGGCAGACAGGTCCAACAGGATCAAGGCTACTGCCTGGCCCCTGTCTGCACGCATACGAAGGTCCTCCATAGCTGTCAGGACAGCTGTTTCGGTCCCGTGGGCAGGGCGAAAGCCAAATTGAAAATTGTCAAGGATCTGATTATTCTCTAAGTAAGTGGAGAGACAGGTACTTACCCAGCGCTCCACAATTTTGGCTGGGAAAGGCAGGAGGGAGATAGGCCGGTAATTGGACAGACAGTCGGGGTTCAGGGAAGGTTTTTTTAACAGTGGGGTGATAAGGGCCTCCTTCCAGGGGGATGGCACAAGTCCGCAGTGTAGAGATTGATTGCAGATCCTGTGGAGTGTATCGAAGAGGTCGGTACTAAAACTCTTCCAAACTTTAGGAGGTACTGGGTCAAGAGGGGATCCGGAGGTGATCCCAAGGGCCAGCCTTTCAAATTCTGGATCTGGGATAGGGGGAAACTCCCGCAGCTTTTCCCTGAGAGGAGAATCTGAGTGCACCGGAATGGGGTCGCTAGTACAAGTTCTAGGTGTAGTGGGGCCCCCTAGGGGGGGGGAGGAGTTCAGATTAACAATAATGGTGTCGATTTTGTTTTTGAAGAACAATGCAAGGTTGTCACAGAGGGCCTGGGTGGGAAGGGTAGTTGTTGAGGCACAGTCAGGGTGGGTAAGGTTTTTGAGAATCTGAAATATGCATTTGGAGCTGTTGGGGGCATTGCTAATCATTGAGCAGAAATAGTTGGCTTTGCTCTGAGTAATGGCAGTCTTGTAAGCTTGGAGATTGTTTTTCCAGATAGCTTTATTCGACTCGGAGTATCCTTGTCTCCATTTCCTCTCTGATTGTCTGCAGGCTAGTTTAAGGGATTTGAGAGAGTCGTTGAACCAGGGAGCAGGCACTCTGCTTTTTACTTTGCCTTTCTTCTGAGGGGCAAGAGAGTCAACGATGGAAGTGATTGCTAGAGAGAAGGCTTTGAAGTTGTTCTCAACGGAGTTATTGGGGGAAAAACTATTTTCAACATTGAATACAGTGC